>NC_083238.1:10222479-10254979 GCF_032191835.1 Heteronotia binoei | reverse complement strand
TGTTGTATATGTGATTGGAAATGTGTCTAATGTGTGGTGTTCCTGCCTGGCTCATTGGCGCCTGTAGGACTTAGCTTGGGGACTCGGGAACAATGGACAGTAGGATCCAAACCCCTGCTGGTCCTGCTTCAATAACGCCCCCCCCTTCCCGCTGGTTTGAATAGTCCAATAGTATGCTAGCGCAGGAACCTTGAGTGTTGGCCTAGTAGGCAGTCTTAGAGTGCAGCCCTATACTATGCTGTGCTGAATAAAAAGAGCTATAATCATTATCACCTCGCCTCTTCATTGCGTTGAACCCGCTATAGCGCTAGACCTATTTATTTATTTATTATATTTCTAACCCGCCCCCCCCCCCCAGGTGGGCTCAAGCCGCTTGACAACAACAAGATTCAACAGAATAAAAACATTTTAAAGCAATCAAGTGCTAATACAATTTAAATCACCCTTGGGATACACTGAGATCACGGCTGTTGTTACGTGGATATAGGAGGAGTGGATGAAGCATGGCTGGGTGGACGTCAGGATTTACGCTACAGACACCTTAGGTTAGCGGTTTCTGTCACACTAGTCACTGATGCCCTCAGAGGTTCAGCCCCCAATGAGCTGCTTCTCTCCCGTATCCACACGACAACAGCTGTTTCTCAATGCGGCACTGCGACACTGAAGTGCTATTTGGTCTAGTGTTATAGCGCTCAACGTAGATTCCACTGCGAAAAAAGGCTGGGGGGAAGTGGCACTATTGGAAGCGCTGCAGACATTTTAAACAGCACACTACAGCAATTCAGAAGCACAAAGAAGTGAAAATGGAAGAAAACAGTTCCTCAAGAACAGCTCAGCCTCCCTTTGCTAGCCAGACACAAGCAGCTTTGTATGGAAAGAAAAATGAAATCTGTTAGCAGCTGGTTGCTAAAATGGTTGTATCTGAAATGACACACACAAAAATCAGTTAGCGACTAGCTACTAAAATGGATTAAAAGGTTGTTTGAAAGGGCCCTGGTATGACTGTCTCCATATTATTGATGGGGGCTGCTGTTTGAAAGAATACTGGTTTGTCTAAGGCCCACCTGGAAAGCTTGTAATCGAAGTGAGCTATCGTTCATCATGGTTTATATACCATGGACTTGGCCTACTGTATTAGCTATTGTGCTGTGTTAGGTCATATGAGCTTGCCCTGCACAATTGTTTCACAAACTGCCATTGGGAAATTAATGCCAGCTGCAACTGCTACTGCTCTTGATTTTATTTTATTCTATTCTATTTATAGCTCGCCCTTCATGCAAAGCAGGCTTAGGGCAAGTTCCATCAAAAAATCATACAGTCAAGTTAAAATTATTGTATATACAGCTAAAATTACAGACTAGTCTTAAAAACCAATTTACAAACCCTACCTCAACAGGTCCATTGGATCCTGACTCGCTGGAATAGAGTGGGGGGGGGGGAGGCTTAATAGCAGGTGACACCCGCTGCCTCAACTGAAGGACTGGTGGAAGAGCTCTGTTTTGCAAACGCTGTGGAACTGGAACAGGTCCCACAGGGCCCAGATCTGCAAGGGGAGCTTATTCCATCAGGCAGGGGCCAGGGTCGAGAAGGCCTTGTCCCTAGTTGAGTCAAATGTCTCTGGGGCTGGGGACCACCAGAAGATGTTGAGGGACAGATCTAAAGACCTGCAGAGCTCATATGGAAAGAGGCAGTCCTGGAAGTATACTGGCCCCTGGCTGTATAAGGCTATAAAGGTAAGCACCAGCGCCTTGAACCAGATCCAGTACTCAATAGGTAGCCAGTGCAGTTCATGCAGCGCAGAATGGATTTGTGCCTGCACAGGCGATGACATCAACATCCATGCCATTGCATTCTGCAGAGTTTCTGGAGCAGGACCAAGGGCAGCTCCACATAGAGAGAGTTATAATAGTCCAGCCTGGAAGTGACCATCACATGGGTCACTGTGGCCAGGTCATGGGTGGTGAAATATGGGACCAGCTGCCTGACCTGCCTCATATGGAAAAAGGCAGATCTGGCAGTGGTGGTAATCTGGGCCTCCATAGACAATGAGGCATCCAGGAATGCCCCCAAGCTCTTCTCCCCTAACGTGGGCACCAGTGGAGCCCTGTCAAAGAATGGAGCCTGATCTCTGATCCCAATCCCCCACAGTCTAGGCACAGGACCTCCATCTTCAATGAATTCAAATGTGCATACTTCCTGTTTTGTTTTTGTTTTTTTTAAAATATTATTAAGCTTCCAAACTGTCAATAGATCTCTGTTTTTCTTCATACATACATGAAACTGAGCTTGGTCCATAGCTAAGTCAGGGTGTTAGCCCATGTCTCTCTTATCAGAGTCCAAGTCTCTGTCCACTGGATCACACTGGCTGTCACATTTTCTAGCTATAGCAAAATTGATTCACCTTTTCTCCTTAAAACTTTTAAATCAATGATGAAGGGTTCCTACATATACAGGTGTGGTAAGCATAGAAAGATACAAGAAGGTGTCCTGACAATCAGAGCAAGGTATAAAAAGGAACCACTGTTAAGAGCTGTCAAAATGGAAAGCAAGTCTGTTAGGTAAGGCTGCATATGTCAAAACTGTAATCTAATTTAGAAGGAAATGGGGGAAATAGCCAACTGGACTTTTAAATGTATATAGATACAGCAGAAAAGCATGACAAACAAGTTATAATCCTAAAAGCTCCACCGAATAAAGTTGGAACAAGCCCAGTTGAATAAAATGGTACCTAGCCCAATTGAATAAAATGGTACCTAGCCCAATTGAATAAAATAGGGGGAGGTATTTCTGAGTTTCCTGCATTGTGCAGGGAGTTGGATTAGATGACCCTGGGAGTCCCTTTCAACTCTATGATTAGTTCTAAGTAGACCAGTGTAGGATTGCTCCCACAATCTCTTTGAAGGTAAAAGTAATGAAAGAATACTACCTTCAGAAATCTGTACAGATACATGTCCTTTTACTGAGCAATGCTAGAAGTTATCCAGGCTTGTACTACCAGCAAATGCCTCTCCCCAAGCCATCACTGAATCCTCAGAATAAAGTGATCTCTGGTTAACCCTGAGTAGTGTGTCCTCAACAAAGAAACAACTACATTTGTAAACTCTTACTATCCTAAGAGAAAAAGACTTAACCAGACCTCTGTATCAGCCAGTGGTCACTTGAATTAATCAGAACTATTAGGTTTGCTTTGGGTTGTTTTGTTTTTTTTAAACTGATGTTGTTATTAGCATTGCATCTTGACCACCTCATAAGATTCTCACCTGTAGGTTTACATGATGATTTAAATCGGATCTCTTCACTGACTGATTTTGCAATGAGCCTATAGATATCTGTATAGATAAATGATAGTCAAGTTTTATGTAAGTGAACAGCACAGCAATGTGAGACACAATGCATTTTTCATAGTGGTTCCTTCAAATATATAGTTTTTACATTATAGTGGAGGCAAAGAGTTTTAGCCTTAGGGTCAGTCAGATTTTGGCATAAATCCCCACTCATGAAGCTCTTGGGCCAGTAAGTCTTTCTCAACCTGATCTATGAACATATGAAGCTGCCTTATACTGAATCAGACCCTCGGCCCATCAAAGTCAGTATTGTCTTCTCAGACTGGCAGCGGCTCTCCAGGGTCTCGAGCTGAGGTTTTTCACACCTATTTGCCTGGACCCTTTTTTGGAGATGCCAGGGATTGAACCTGGGACCTTCTGCTTCCCAAGCAGATGCTCTACCACTGAGCCACCGTCCCTCTACTTTACAAGATGGTTGTGAAGGTAAAATGAGACGAGAGGAGAACCATGCGGGCCTCCCGTCATCACACCCTTGAAGACAGAGGGGGATAGAAATGTGATTGATACTTGCGTGTATCAAACCGTGCAATTCCAAAGACCGGCTGGCACTTAAGTCTTTGGAAGAGGAGGCAGCAACATTCACTTTCCCCTCCCACTTCAGACTCTCACTTTGACGTGATGTTGTTTCAGAGTCTGGTTATACTAGAAGTGTATTTTGGGGAGGGCTCAGTGGACTGAATAGGGCAAGGAAGCAGGAAAGCCCTGATCTGCAAATTCCATCGATGTTTGGATACACCCACCATATGGGATGTAGCAAGGGAAAATGATTCATCCAGGCTACATCCAGGGCCACTGAAAGGGAGGGAGGAGGGTAATTTTTTTTTTATTTACTTCATTTATAGCCTGTATTTCTCACTGGGAGACTTAAGGCAGATTGCATACTGCAAAACAATGCGATCAGATAGCATGAAAGATCTCATAAGCAGTGCAATAGGACTGCGTGCCTTACTGTGAAAAGGACACTAATTTCGGCACAGGAACAGGAGTTTCATGCCATAACTTGCAACTTTCTGTTTCCTTTCGATTCTGTAGTTGAAGCCAAGTTACATTGTTACAAACATGCTAGAACTGCAGGACTATTTCCAGAGAAGAAACTGGCTGTAGGGGCAACCGATCCTTGAACCCTCATTTCCATAGCATTTCCACATCATCATTTCCATAGCAGCTGATTCTGCCCTTAGACATTTGAAAAGGTTCCACACACACACACACACACACACACACACACACATGCTTCAAGCCACGATTTGAAAGGAGTCTTCCATTTTCAGTACTTGTCACATAGTTCTATTTGAATGCTATATTTACCATGCAAATGGTAACAGTGACTCAGCAAAATTTCACCATATCTTTCCTGGTCCATAGCACTTCAAATAGTAGACAGGGTGTCCATATACTTGAAGGCTCTCTCATATAATAAACATTTGGACCACTGAAAACACTTGGGTTTGGAAGAAGAATTTAAATGTTGCTTTTTCCCTGACATGCTAATTTTCCACACGTAGGGAGGGTTTTTTGTTAATCACCCAAAGGGGGGTTAAAGGCAGGTTGCTTACCTGTAACTGTAGATCTTCGAATGGTCATCTGTGCATTCATACTCATGAGATAGAGCGCCCACGCCAATCCCCGAATCGGTACCTAAAAAGCCTGGGATTTTTTTGCGCTCGGCACCAGTGGGCATGCGCAGGCGTCCCAATACGCATGCTAACCGGAGCCAGCGCAAGGATCCCGCCAGTTCCTTCCTGAACGCTGGAAGACCATAGGGAGACCGTCAGCAATGGGAAAGGTGGGCGGGTAGTGTGAATGCACAGATGACCACTCAAAGATCTACAGTTACAGGTAAGCAACCTGTCTATCTTCTTCGTGGTCTCTGTGCTTCACACTCTTTGGAGATTAGCAAGCAAGACATACCTGGAGGTGGGAAGATGGTCAACCAGAAGAGACAGCTTGCAGCACCACGGCTCCCAAATGAGTCCTCTGCTGAGCATGCACATCCAACGTGTAATGCTTCATGAAAGCATGAAGAGAGGACCAAGTGGCGGCCTTGCATACGTCCGTCAAGGAAACACCCTTCAGGAACGCCACCGACGTCGCCATCGCTCTAGTAGAGTGTCCACGAATGGGTCCAGGCAACAGCTTCTTCGCCAGCAAGTAGCACAGTTTGATAGTCTCAGTAAGCCATTTTGAAAGCCGCTGAGATAAAAATTTTGAACCCAATCTAGGAGCAGCAAAGGAAACAAAAAGATGCTGGTCCTGATGAAAACTCTTAGAATGACTCAAGTAAAAAGTAATGCACGCTTGACATCCAAAGCATGCCACTGACATTCCTCGTCCGAGGAAGGCATGGGGTAAAATGTAGGAAACCAAACGTCCAACTTAAGGTGAAATTGGGAAACCACCTTAGGGAGAAACGAAACATCAGGAGCCAACGAAACTCCGGACTCATGGAACACTAAATATGGGTGGTCACAACGCATAGCCATGAGCTCCCCTACATGGCGTGCCTACGTGATTGCCACCAAAAACGCAGTCTTCCAGGATAGAAGCTGTAGAGAACAGGTTGCCATTGGTTCAAAGGGACGCCAGGTGAACCTGTCCAACACTAACGGCAAATCCCACAACTGTGGAGGTGATCTAGACGGAGGATGCAATCTGACCAATCCTTTTAAGAATTGCTTCGAATGAGGATGAGCAAACACCGAATGCCCCTCAATAGGCTCATGGTGAGCTGATATTGCTGTTAAATAAACTTTAACAGAAGAAAAGGAAAGTCCAACATCCATGGGGTAAAATGTAGGAAACCAAACGTCCAACTTAAGGTGAAATTGCTCCGATCCCGAAAAGTCGGTTGGCTGTGAGCTGCATCTTCCCGATACCAAAGGATTTCGGGGACTGGGAGATGCCAGAATCTTCCAAGGTGGGGCAGTTTGTGCCAACACCGACTCCATCGAAGCATCCCTAGCAGAGGAAGGAGCGTGGGAAAGTCTATCCTTTCGCTTCTCCTTGGACTTAAGCTTCTTCGGGAGGGACAATCGGATCCCTGAATCGTTCTGACGTTTCTTGGTCGGCATGAGCACCACTAACCCTTCAGAGGGTCGTTTCGTGGGTCGACCCCGCTCAGTCGGCATACCCATCTGTACCAGCGATGATGGATCGACCGATGTCGAAGCCATAGACTGAGTAGCGTCCCCCATCGATATCGACGGGCCCATTGCCATTTTCGGTGGACGAAGAGCCAATTCAACTAAGGCCGCCGATAGCCTTGCCGCCCGATTCTTTCGGGTTTGCTTCAGAAACCTCAAGCAATTCAGGCACGAGTCGACACGGTGTCCCTCGCCCAGACACAAGAAGCAGAGGGAGTGACCGTCAGGAAGTGCGATCTTGCTACCACACTTCAGGCAACATTTGAAGAACCCCCAGCACCTTTCCATAAGCATGGAACCCACGAGGGAAGGGGGGAAATAAAGCCCCGAGGGGCAAAGTCCAACACAAAGTTCTTTTTTTTTCTTTTCTTTTTTTTTTAAACAACAACTACTAACTACTAACAAGAACTAGGGAAAACAAAAAATGGGCAAGAAAGGGAAAATCCAGAAGGATTACCGGGCACCGACCGGAGCAGTCCAGGAAAGATCCCTTCAACGCAGTGGTCAAGAAGAAACTGGCAGGATCCTCACGCTGGCTCCGGTGAGCATGCGTACTGGGATGCATGCACATGCCCACTGGTGCTGAGTGCGAAAAAATCCCAGGCTTTTTAGGTACCGATTCAGGGATCGGTGCGGGCACTCTATCCCATGAGTGTGAAGCACAGAGACCACAAAGAAGATCATGTGGAATTCACAGGTGGTGGCAGCTACAAGCATAGCCAGCTTCAAGAGGGGGTTAGATAAAAATATGGAGCAGAGGCCAATCAGTGTATGTGTGTGTATGCCACTGTGTGACACAGAGTGTTGGACTGGATGGGCCATTGTCCAACATGGCTTCTCTTACATTCTTATGTTCTTAATGTTAGTAAAGGTAAAGGTAGTCCCCTGTGCAAACACCAATCGTTTCCGACTCTGGGGTGACGTTGCTTTCACAGCATTTTAATGGCAGACTTTTTACGGGGTGGTTTACCATTGCCTTCCCCAGTCATCTACACTTTCCCCCCAGCAAGCTGGAAACTCATTTTACCGACCTCGGATGGATGGAAGGATGGGTCAACCTGAGCCGGCTACCTGAAACCAGCTTCCACTGGGATCGAACTCAGGTCGTGAGCAAAGAGTTCAGACTGCAGTACTGCAGCTTTTCCACTCTGCACCACTCTGTAAATGTTACAGAGCACCTAAACATTACTTTCTGCTTGCAGTCTGAGTATGAACTGAGGCTTAGTCTACTGCATTTTAGTGCTCATAGGCACACTAGTCTCATGGCAGAGATGAACAAAAAGGTGAATAAGATACTTTAAGGTTGCAAAAATGTTGTTAGATTTGTGTGTGGGGTGGGTGGGAGTGCAAGCTGTGTTTTACCACTCTGGTGGGTGGCTGTGGGATTTCTGTGAAACAGCATTCAAGAGGTATGAGTGAATCTTGCTTGTGAGTCTGCTTCAAAGAAGAGGAATTCCACATTCTCTGCTATATGGACAGAATGCACAATTCACAATTGGGATACTGGCAGGGTGAAGAAAGCAGAATAATTCCTCCCCCCCCCCCACCAAAAAAAAAAATCTTAGCCTTCCTCTTTAATCAGCCAATTTAATCATTTAAATAGGGCTACTATCGCCACCAGACTGCGCTCTTTTTAGTAATCGGTCTCCTTCATTGTTCTTCCCATAACCTCTAAATGTACTTTTATATTTATGAATAAACATACAGAGATTTGGAAGTCTGATATGAAGAGTAGGGGGAGCTATAAAAATTCCCAAGTGCTCATTTTTACCAATGAAGAAACTGAGATGTAAAGGTACTCAAAAATTCTTCCAAGGCCTTAGGATAGCACTGCAGACAATTCTGTAACGTATAATTCACATTCTCTGGCCTTCCTATTCTATCTCTGCACTTACTTATCCAAGAATAAAAGGTCAATCCTACAGCGAGTCATAGCCTTCTAAGTCCACTGAAATCAGTGGGCTTAGAAGAGCATCACTCTGCTTAGGACTGCACTGTTAATTTATCAGAAGAACCGTTGTGATGTTATTTAGAAGGATGTATGACATCAGTCTTGCATCATACCCATTGTGCACACACGTTTTTGCTTTGCCTGTATGCTGCTCATTTGCTGTCAGTGGTTTATGAAGCAACGTAAGCATTGATCTCAGAAACACTCATGGCCCAACTGTGTATGTGTTTATCTGAAAGTCAGGCTTACTAAATTGAATGCAAGCTTGCTTCCAACTCAGTTATGCACCCTAAATGCTGCGCTGCTTTGTAACCCGTTCTTGATCGGATGTGTATGCTTCCTTTTGCATTCCATCACTGGAAGGGAACCATTTCCGTTACCCTGATCACAGTAGAAAACATTTGCTACTTTTCCCAGTGTCTTTTCTCATTAATGCAGATATGTTTCTAAGATGAGAAATAATGTTTCTTCTAATTATGGTTACATATAGTTAATTTCCTTTTCAAAAGCTTAGTGTGTGAAAGGCAGTTTCTTTTATACAGCAAAAAAAAAAAAAGTGTTACAGCTGATGTTCTTGTTGCCTTAGCAACAGATTTATTTATTAGGGTCTGAAATGACATGAGTTAATATACCACATACCTGCTGATCGGCAAACTCTCCTATTTCAGCTCCAGTTGACAATTAAGTCCTGGACATCTACAGCCAGGGGTTAATGTTACTCATTAGGAGAACTAGGTCATTACTGGGAAATCAAGGCGCTTACAGCAGCATGGATAAAATACAAAATTCAACACCTCGACGAGTGAAGGGTTTTTATGTTAATTAACCTTATTTTCCCTGCATATAAAAAATATTTCATGTATGCATATAACGGCGGATCAATTAATTGAAAAGTAAGCTTTCGTTGACTTTCCTCCACCTCCCCCCCCCTTAGTTGTCTTCATTTCCTTTGGAAGGGTTTCATTATTTTAGGGGAAATTCTTATGTCTATATGATGAGTAAAAAGGGTTTTAAAATTAAGAAGGGAATCATCATGGAAATCAGCTTTACCACAAGGGAATGGGCAAATAAAACCCTTGGAAATGAAAATAAATAAGCTTTGCTAATACCTCACCTAAGGAGCAGAATATAAGCCCATCAGAGCTTGGAGATATTTAGGGGTTCTACTTTGATTCTCTCTATTAAGCAGTTACGGAGTTATCTGACCTTCATAAACTAAAATTTTGAAGAACAAAATTCAAAATGGTTATGGCAAATACCTTGTTTACAGAAAACTAGCTGGTGATTTAGCAACACAATACTTTCTTTTGTTCTTCAGAATTGTGGCTTTATGATTTCTGGAAATACGAGATACATTTGAAAAAAGTTTTTTTTATTAAGATCTCTGAGCAGGCGTTTTAAGTTTATAAGTCATAAATGATTTAGTGAAGCTCTCCTGAAAGCCTTTATTTACTGTTTTTTCAGCATTTTCTATTCTCATGAGATAATTTAAGAGGCTCAAAAAGAATTATGTTTTCACATTCTTTGTATTTTCTCATTGTCTCCTTTAAAAAAACCCTTTAGGTCTTTTCACATCAGACATTTTGTTAAGGTACATAATGATAGGTACTCGGAAACTAGGGTATGCCTGTATCATTCTCTGAAAGTGGAATTTGATTGCCTGAACCAAGTGAACATATGAAGCTACCTTATACTGAATCAGACCCTTGGTCCATCAAAGTCAGTATTGTCTTCTCAGACTGGCAGCGGCTCTCCAGGGTCTCAAGCTGAGGTTTTTCACACCTATTTGCCTGGACCCTTTTTTGGAGATGCCGGGGATTGAACCTGGTACCTTCTGCTTCCCAAGCAGATGCTCTACCACTGAGCCACCGTCCCTCCCCTAAGTGATGCCAGGAGCGTAAGCCTTCCCCAGATAAGTGTGTAGCTCTTACATTTAGAGTCATCGCCATAGAACTTCACAGAGCCACGCTTCTCCCCTGAAATGGTCTATTGAATGGAAACTTGTGTACACTTTTTTCATATCGTCTTATATTCCGTTTTACCACATTGTGGAAGTTACTTGGGACCAGGAAGTTGCATAACATGATTAAGCAGAAGGTGTAGAGTGAATACGGATATGGGAAATATACACACATTTTCCATTCCTCAGACTAGGATACCAGGTTGATTTACCTGGCCAGTGGCAGGGGTCTCCTATTGTCCTTCTGGGAGATAGGAAGTGATGGTGGGCAATTGGGCCTATTTCTGGTTGGGGGTTACTCTCTGTTTTTTGAACAAAACTCTATGGTAAGTTTGGCTACAAATGATAGAAATTTGCCAAAAAACAGTGTCGCCCCTAATCAGAAGTAAGCCTGAAACTGGAAGTAGGATCAAAACTGGAAATAGGCCTGAAAAGATCAGTTGGAGTAGAATTTTTCCCCTTCATCCAGCTGGCCAGTGACAGGTAAGATCCTATGAAAGTGGAGGTTCCCCCACTCCCATCGGGGGCCTGGCCATCCTACCACAGACAGTAGTGGCATATCTCTTCTGTTCATGTGTATGTGGCAAGGGGAGATAGGAGAAACGGCTGTTAAGCCCAACTAGATGTCCTTTGTATGTGGTTGAGTAGATACTATCTATTCTCCAAGTACATGATAGTATTTTTATTGCAGTAAGATCTGTTTGAAAGATAAAATATACCTGTGACAGATTAGGTGACAGATTAATATTCAGTTCTTTAGTTTACAAGGTATCTTTTATGTCCATAGACCTTTAATCTACTGTATCTCAAATGCACATCTTCAGTAAAAATATAGTAATTGTGGAGGCATATGAAATTTGTCTCACATATCCCTACAATAATCACAGAATCATAGAGTTGGAAGGGACCTCCAGAATCATCTAGTCCAACTCCCTACACAATGCAGGAAATTCGCAAATACCTTCTCCTAAATTCACAGGATCCACATTGCTGTCAGATGGCCATCTAGCCTCTGTTTAAAAATCTCCAAGGAAGGAGAGCCCACCACCTCCAGGAAGCCTGTTCCACTGAGGAACTGCTCTGTCAGGAAGTTCTTCCTAATGTTGAGCTGGAAACTCTTATGATTTAATTTCAACCCATTGGTTCCGGTCCTACCTTCTGGGCCCACAGAAAACAATTCTGCACCATCCTCTGTATGACAGCCCTTCAAGTACTTGAAAATGGTGATCATATCACTTCTCAGCAGCCTCCTCTCCAGGCTAAACATGCCCAGCTCCTTCAGCCTTTCTTCACAGCACTTGGTCTCTAGACCTCTCACCATCTTCATTGCCCTCCTCTGAACCTATTCTAGCTTGTCTATATTCTTAAAATGTGGTGGCCAAAACTGAACACAATACTCCAGTTGAGGTCTTACCAGAGCAGAGTAAAGCGATACCATCAGTTCACATAATCTTGACACTATGCTTCTGTTAATACAGCCCAAAACTGCATTTGCCTTTTTAGCCACTGCATCACATAATGTCTCACATATCCACATAATCTCCCATTCACACCTGTATCACACATGCAATTTTATTACTAGGCTTGTTGAATGGAAGGTAGGTTGTGTGGCTCCCTTGTGACCTACCTACCTTGTAAGACATTGTCATGATGATGTCAGGTTTGGGAGAAGAGCTGTTCCTAGGGCAGAGCTATCCAAAATCCTGGAAAACCTCCTTTCTTGACGCAAGTTCCCCTTTTCTTTCAGCACATATTTCTTCTTTCTTTCCTTTGTTAACTGTGCGTATGCTTCTCTCTTGGTACTGCAACCATGGACTTCTGCTGATGATGAGACTCAGTTTGTTCTTGAAGGCAGATGGTATGTCCTATACTCATAAGTCACATTTTGGAGCATTTTTTTTACCCAGTATTTCTGCAGAATTCTTTTATGCAAGGTACATGCATCCTGGAAGCCATGAACAACCTACTGTGAACTTCAGGAAGTACTTCATTCTCATTATGGTCTTTGAAGGTTGTTAACAGTACACAAATATTCTCTGAAATTATGTGTGTTCCTTTAATTCTTCTTTTACATAATGTTCTCATTCTCTGTCTGTTTTCTGTACATCTCGTTCCCCTCTCTCATTGTTCCACTTTTCCCTTTTTTCCCCCATCTAACTTCAAACATGACAATAAGATAAATCAATGAAATATTATTCTACACAGTTCCTTCTCCTCTGTAGCTGTCACAGGCTCTAGCGCCTACAAGAGACAATGGTGCTCAAAGATTAAGATGAGGGGAAAGATCCTCCAAAACCTCAACAGGTGGCAGAAGGAATTATCACCAGCCAGTTGGTATTTTTACAGATCTGCAGGAATTTGTCGTCTTACTGGATTTCCCCCTATGATTAGAAGACAGGTATACAGAAAAAAATGTGCATATAAGCAGAGTTCTTGTGGAAAGATGACACCAACACATAGGGACTTTGGGACCATGTCATTGCACAGCATTTTCAAGCGTTGTGGGTTAGGCCCTGGGGCCTGGGACCAGAAGAAGAGGATTGCTGGCCAGGTCAAGGAAAGTTTAGATGTCTTCCCTTCCCATGCAAAAGTCTCCATGCCATTGTCCATCACAGCCTGAATCATACTAATCTCAGAGGGAATAATTATGGGTGCTTCCTTGTATTGGCCTTTAGCATTCCCAGCCATACAAACACTGTTCTAGTTGACTTTTCATGTGAGTTTTCGACTCAGGAGAGCCAGTTTGGTGTAGTGGTTATGTGTGCAGACTCTTATCTGGGAGAACCGTGTTTGATTCCCCACTCCTCCACTTGCACCTGCTAGCATGGCCTTGGGTCAGCCATAGCTCTGGCAGAGGTTGTCCTTGAAAGGGCAGCTGCTGTGAGAGCCCTCTCCAGCCCCACCCACCTCACAGGGTGTCTGTTGTGGGGGAGGAAGGTAAAGGAGATTGTGAGCCGCTCTGAGACTCTTCGGAGTGGAGGGCGGGATATAAATCCAATATCTTCATCTACCTCACAGAGTGTCTGTTGTGGGGGAGGAAGGGAAAGGAGACTGTGAGCCGCTCTGAGACTCTTCAGAGTGGAGGGCAGGATGTAAATCCAATATCTTCATCTACCTCACAGGGTGTCTGTTGTGGGGGAGGAAGGTGAAGGAGATTGTGAGCCGCTCTGAGACTCTTCAGAGTGGAAGACAGGATATAAATCCAATATCTTCATCTACCTCACAGGGTCTGTTGTGGGGGAGGAAGGAAAAGGAGATTGTGAGCCACTCTGAGACTCTTCGGAGTGGAGGGCGGGATATAAATCCAATTTCTTCTTCTTCTTCTTCTTCTTCTTCTTCTTCTTCTTCTTCTTCTTCTTCTTCTTCTTCTTCTTCTTCTTCTTCTTCTTCTTCTTCTTCTTCTTCTTCTTCTCATTTAAGGGACAAGACCAGGCAGGATTCAGCAGCAGCTCACAGGAGCACAGCTCCTGAACCTTTCTGAGAGTTCCACCTCCTCCTTCCCACTTTGTCCATTGAATAGTAGGTGCAGCTCCATAAGAATCCCAGGATGAGCTCCATCACCTATTTTTCTACAAAACGACCCCTGGGCAAGACACAGGAAGAGAAGATGCAGATAATTGCCAAGTTTTTCTAATTAAGAAAGAAGAAGTTTATCACATAGTACTAAGTCCTGGGCCAGATTTCATTGACTTTTTTTTTTTTTCAGATTTGCTTAGTGATTTTTAGTGGAAAGTCTCTAAAAACAGGATTCAGGAATAAACCAGAGATCTTTGTCTTTGCACTTCGAATCCCCTGCCATGATGAATTCATCAAGGTTTTGATAAATTGCTTCTCTTTCAGCCTCAGCATGCACTGTGGGAAAATGGAGCAGGGATCTACTAGAATGAATTCTAGTCCGTGTTTTTGCTGTTAAGCTCACTCTGTTGTGTACCAGATTGTACTGTCCCCAGTCCTTATTCCATTAGAACAGTGAAGCCTTCCTCTGGGACAGTTTTCCCAGGGCTCCTCCTAATATGTTGCTAAAATCTGTCACAATAACATGTGATTCTGAATTGCATCCAGAATAGTTTTGATATGAGCCTTTGCAGTCTCCTTTCTTATAGTTGGTTTATAATCATTAACTCGTTGTGAACATCACAGAAAATCTTGTAGATTTCTGTGGTGTGAAATGTTGCTAAATGCAGGAATACTCCTGGGGAGAAACGTTCCAAAAATACTAACATTATTGAACGGAGTAAAATAGTTGGGTTTTCTCTTATCAGCTCAAGTTGATATAAACTGTGAGAAACTGATGGTGCTGTAATGCATTTTGATGATGATAGAGAAGAGAGAAATCTTGGGAAGTAAAATAAACCCCAACCAAATACGTTGCCTTATATAATTACATATTTTATGCTTTAATTCATATTGAAAACGTTTGTTGAAAACACAGCCTGCAGAATTGCCTAAACTCATATTTGTAATTGATTTAATGTTGTGGTTATGTGCTGATTACCCCCACGGCACACAGGCCACCTCCTTTTTGCTAATAGATTTTCCTGACAGATAGGGCATTCTATCTTGCCATTCACATGAGCACTCTTACTATAAGAATCTTATATTCGAATTTGACTCCTTCCTCATTTTTATGTGCATGCTAAAACTACCAAAGTAATCTGATTTTAGAAAAGCATCACCACCAGCCAGTCTTTTAATGCAGCGTGAAAATCACTGGAATATGATTCAGATGCTGTTTTTAGTATTTTGTTTGCCCAGCATCAAGGCCAACAATTCATTGATATGAGGTACCAACCTAACTGAACCACACAGCAATTTTGGGAAGGAACAATCCCTGGGGCAGGGTGTTATAGATCCCTTCTGAGTGACACGGAAAGTCCAGCAGTAAGGTCTCATAGCAGATGTGCAAGGAAAATTGAAATGTTGGTGACAACCTTGAGTTTTTTGGGGAGCAGCTTGATCACCTTAGTGTGTGTGGGGGGGTGGACTTCTCTAGAGAGTGAAAATTGAAGAGCGCAATCTTAGGGAATGTACCCACAGCACTCTTTTCCCTTTTAAAGTTCGGTCTGTGTTCTCCATCTTTCAGTTGGACTAATACATTAGAGCAGTAGTTTTCACATTGTGAATTAGAATCCAAAATGGCATGACTCTCATATAGGTGAGTTGCAAGCCTGGGAAGGTAGAAGAGGGAACAGGTAGAGCCGGGAGAAGAGGCGGTAGGAGGCTTGTTGGCAGATTTGAGTTTGCCTCCACTTAATGTGCAAATGGCTGTAAAATAAGCCTCTTGCTCAGCCGTGCTGTGTATTTATAACTACTAAAACATTTTAAACCTGCCCAATGTTAACTGATATGTGAGATTTCTTGCATATTATATTGGGAAGGGGTAAAGTTAAGAATTAAAAATAAAATGTAAACTTGCCCAGTGTTAACTAATATAAGATTCTTGTGTTTCATCTTGCAGGGAGGGGAAATGGTGCAAAGCTGCTCTGAAAGTGGGTCCCAAAAGAATGGATTTAGAAGTGGGTCCCGCCTCAAAATGTTTGCGAAGCGCTGGTCTAAGTAAAGCTCTCTAGGGTTTGTAGAATCTTTCAGGCTCAAGTGCCGTGTTCTACTGGAGAAAGTTTTCCTTCCAGACGTTTCGTTCTCAGCTGCGGTGAACATCCTCAGTGGCGTTGCAGCCGGAGCAGGCGCTCTCTAGCACTGAAATCAGCAGTGAGACTTGGAAGTGCAGGTGCATAAGATCATGTACCTTGGCTTGCAAAGTGGGCTTCCTGGCTGCCTTTCCTACTACTTCTACTAGGGCCATTTTTGATCTTTCAAAAATTATTTGGTACTTTCCACCTGATGCCTTTAATAGGATTAGCCTTGTTCTTTCACAGCTAACGCTATCTAAACTTAAGGGCTTCTCAATAGAGGTGTGCATTCATAGAATCCTAAAGTTGGAAGGGATCTCTAGGGTCATCTAGTCTAACCTCTTGGACAATGCAGGAAATTCATAAGAACTTCCCCACCACCACCACCCCACACACCCAATGACCCCTGCTTCAAGCCCAGAAGATGGGGGGGGGGGTACCCTCTCCAGGATTCCTGGCAAACCTGGCCTGGAGAAAAATTGCTACCTGCCCACAAAGTGGCAAACAGCATTTCCCCGGACATCTAAGAAGGGGCCATGAGAACTAAGCCCCGATGCAGCCCTTCCTGCCTCCCTTCTCACGATCTGCCTAAACTCATAGAATCAACATTCCTGATTCGTATCAACTTGAGCTGAAAATATACCCCCAAAACACCGTATCAGTAATTTTTGAGTATATTTTGGTTCCCAAATATATACAGGTCTTCTTGGGAAACAACAAAACAAAAAAAAAAACCCCAAGAAAATCTTGAATATATTTTGGGATGTTAGGTAGATCTGAAAGCAGCAGAGAGCTCCTGCCTTTCAGATGCAGCGTGAGCATCAGCAGGTCACGGGTGTGGTGAGGAGCTGAGAGCTCCCCACTGCCGCAGCTGCAGCTGGATTCTCTTACAGTCCAGCTTAAACCAGGCTTCAAGAGGAGCCAACCCAAGATGAACTGGGCCAGTGAGGAGTTGAGATCTCCCTGCTGACCCCGCTCTGTGCTGCCTTTCCCTGCTGCCTGCTCTAAACCAGGTGGCTCCCCACGGAGAGCCCATCACTCCCTGGTGATGCAGCTCTCTGCTGCTTTCTTCTTCCACCCAGTTTAAACCGGGTGGCAGGAGAGGGCAGCCAAGCTGGAATGGGACCCCATCGCTCCCTGCCAGGGCAGTTTTATGCTGCCTTTTCTTGAAGTTCAGTTTAAACCAGGCTGCAGGAGAAGTCCAGCCAGCCCCAGGATCGGACTGGTATTGAACAACACCTCTCTTGCCAGAATGTCCCTTTCAGAACTGTTCAGACAAATCCTGCACAACAACCCTAGGGACAGTATAATTTTAGAATGAAAGTGGGGAGTTGTGTATTATTATGTTTTGTCATTTCAGGGGAAGCCTTCCATGCATGTAGAAAACTAGCATTTCAGGGAGACTGGCTGATTCCGTAGAGGTTCTCAGTTTCAGCTAGCTATGTGCCTTCTTTTTGGTTTCTACATGACCTCGTTGGCCATTCATGCACAACGAACAGCCCATTTTTTCCTGCTAAGAAGATTTTTCCTGGCGTGACATTGTTGTGATTATCTTTGTCATGTTTCCCAAAGGGAATATGTGCCTTGAATGTGTGTTTGAATGTGTTTGAATGAAAAGAAATGCTTCTTTTGCCCTCTTCCTCTGCGTTTTCACAGTAAACTGCTTGCTGTCGTTGCTGACATCATAACGCTGTTACTACATTACAATACATGTGGCAAGTATTTTTCTCTGCTCCCTTGATTACCATTTGAAAAGTTCCTGAAGTGCTCACTCTCTTTCCGCCAAGCAATAGGAAGCCAATTAGTCTTTTCAGTGTAGATGACCACCATAGGGCACTCAGTACCTTCCAGCAGTTAGCATTACCAGAACATTCAAGTTTTGTTTGATTTTGTGCTAAGCAAATCACAGGACTTTTTAAAAGTATAGTATTGCACTGTTCTTTAGCAGCGCTGTACACTAATCAGAAATGTTAAAAACAGGTAAAGAATCGTGATGGCGGCATGACAACATTGTGTGTTTGTGTTTGGGGATGGCAATGAAATTGTGTGAACCGCTAACAAAATGCAACATTTTTTGCATAGCGGAAGCTGGTTCAGGTAGCCGGCTCCAGGCTGACTCAGCCTTCCATCCTTCCGAGGTCGGTAAAATGAGTACCCAGCTTGCTGGGGGTGAAGTGTAGATGACTGGGGAAGGCAATGGCAAACCACCCTGTACAAAGTCTGTCGTGAAAACGTTGTGAAAGCAACGTCACTCCAGAGTCGGAAACAACTGGTACTTGCACAGGGGACTACCATTACCTTTTTTATAGCCAGTTATGGCTGTACTTTGTGCTTTTTATGAGTATATGAATCAGCTCTCTATTGGGATACTTCTTTTAAATAATTGCACTTTTATTGAGAAGTTCTTACTTACATTCCATCATAAGTAAACACAGTTCATAAGCAATGTCAAAATCATGCAAAGAACAATGTGATAATTACAGGTTAAGGAAAGAACTAAATACATCCAAACAGAGAGGGTAATGGGGAGGAACTACTGTTTAGTTATACCTAAACCAATCTTTCAAAAATATAGCCAATCTTTAAAAATAGCATTAGAGAAGATTACATCATTTCCCACAAGAAATTGTATCACCAAGTGCCTCATGACAAATAAATGAGCTTTGGTAATCATCACTTGAAGGGTGAGCTAACCCATCAGCTATTTTCTCCATTATAAATTGCATCCATATTTTTTCATACCCTAAGTCCAATGAAAGACCTTGGGGCTCCTTCCATTTGGAGGCAATGACTAACCTTGCTGCAGCTAGCAACATGGATATGACATCTTTCTTTTGTTTCAGGAGAGAAGTATCAGGCCAAATATCTAGTAAAGCCAATTCAGGCTAGAGTATCTATCTCTATCTGTTAGGATACTTGGTTAATACAGCAGAATTTACCCTGTCATAGAAGTGTGATACTAACTGAGTGCAATAAATAAATCTTCCTCTTGATGGTCATCCATAGCAGCAATCCACTTTCCTTGGTTGCTCATCAAACTGTACCGCTCTGATTGTAGTAATTTGGTTAGTGCTTGACTGGAATTCTGGATCCCTTGTTCTTTGGATAATAGCCTACAAAGATGCCTTCTTCGGCTTTGGGTTCTAGTTTGGATCTCTTTTCTTTTGGTACATGGGCATAGGCCTTGGATCCATATATTATCATCATCATCATCTGTTTATTTATATTCTGCCCATTCCCCATAGGGGCTCAGAGCGGAGCACAACATGAATAATAAAGTCACAATAAAATTAACATAACACTAAAACAGCATAACAGTAAAAACCAATTACAGTGTTCAATCCAGCAATAGTTCAGCAGGACCAAGATGGTATAACAATACAATGCAGCAAAACAGCGCAGTAGGATAGTGCAGTAGGGGAGGCCAACCGATCTAGTGAATAGTCTAATGTTGTATACACTTGGCTTTCTGTTGTGCTTTAACTTGTAAGAAGTTTTCTCTGTTACTTTGGTTGACAATCTGTTTTGCAGGTAAACTGCAGTCATCACATCTCCCCAGGGCCCTTGGGGAAGGCCTGTGTCAAGTAGGATCCATCTGACCATGTCCATTATAGCGCGATTCTTGCATTTAGCAAACCCATTCTGTTTTGATGTGTGGGGTACAGTAATTATTTGCTGGATTCCATGCTCTCATAGGAATGCCTGCACTGATCTAGACATGTACTCACCACCACAGTCAGATGGAATGGCTTGGGGGTTCCTGTTGAATTTGTTAGAAACCATGGCAATGTAGCCTCTCAGCTTCTGCTCAGTTTGCACTCCCCCCCCAGCAAATAGCAAACAGTATATCTTGAAAAATCATCAATAAAAGATAATAGATAAGTGTCGTTTCATCTTTGTGGCTTCTGTGCTGTCCCGCTTGATACTTCGCTTCCACAGGCCTACCACGAAGAGGAGCTAGCAAGCTTTTAAAGAGAATTTTCTAAGCTCCCAAGAATGCACCCTCTCTTGTGAGAGGATTTTCCCCACCCAAAGTCATGTGATGTGGGAGGGGTGAGCACTCTTCCCTCAGTTCTTTTCTTGCCACCAACAAGTTTGCCTATATCCTGTGAGAATTTTTTTCTGGGAAAAAAGACAGAGTGAGAAGTCTTTTTTTCTCTTCAATATGGCTTTATTTTAAAAAGTGTGTGGAATGCGGGGCCGCAATGGACCAAAATGATGAACACTGGTTTTATACATTCTTTCTGCCTACTGGTGCAGCCATTCTTGTTTTCATCACAATTTTGTAAGACCATTTTATCAGTCAGTAACTGATCTTTAGTGTCTCAGACTTTTCAGAAAATTCCTTTTTGTTCATGTGGTAAGATTGAATTGAGTTGTAGATATTCTTGAATGGAATCGGCTAGAATTCCTGTCATAGTTTAAAAGTTGCTTAGAGGCAGGTAATGGATCAGAAGTTGCTTGGCTCTACTCCTTTAACTTTGATCTTCAGAATGAGAAATGTCCTGCCAGTTGTTATCCAGTCTTCTGTTGCTTTAGGATTAAGTTGTTGCACCAATCACAGATGAAGACTTGTCAACTTTTTAAGCAAATAGCCATGGACTTCCTCTTTTCAAGGCACTGTCCCTTCAGTCATTTTAACAGGCTTTCCAGGGTTATCGTAAGATCTTCCTTTTGCTTTCCTTTTAATTTTCCACTGTTTTCCACATCTGTCATCCAGGTGGCTTTTTTGTTGCATTCTTCCAAGCCTTGCCAAAGTTATTTCCAGAAGATCTTTTCTTTGTCTGGTTTTACTTCTACTTTTTCATCTCCCTCTGGTGATCTGTTGAATTGATGAGTCAGTCTTTGGTTACTGATTTGGAGAACTGTCCTTGGTTAGTCTTGAACTTTGTGGATATTACAACAATTCTTTGTTTGATTTTTTCTGTCAGTTGGGCTATTGTTTTTATATCTAACTGACGTTTTTTCCTGAGGTTTGCTTTTCTTCTTTCATTCTTGAATTTCCTTTCTTTTAATTCCTTTAAGGCACTTACGTCTGAACAGCGTGTGTTGATTTTTGTTTCTGCAATCTCATTTGACAGTTTGGTTTCACCTTAAAATCTTTAACTGCCTTTTTCTTAATGTCCATTCCTAGTTCTCTTATTACAGCTATCACACTGTACATCAACTGATTGGTTCAGTTATGTTTGTTGTAGGGATTGTTTTAATTGCAGCATTGATATTTTCAGTGAGTCTTGCAAGTTCTTTCTTTGATGTTAATCTTTGTCCTCTTTGCTAATAATGTGCTCCAAGATTTTTGCCTTCAGTTCTTCTTGTACAGAGGTGAGTTGGTGCCCTGTTGTCAATACCTTGTTCTTAATTAGTGGCCTTTCAAGAACAACTTCATTTCTATGACCTATTTCTTGATTGGTTTGAATTCTGGACTTGAATAATTGGTATATTTCATATCTTTCCTCTCTTCTTGTATATAAGAATGCATACTTGTTTAACCTTTATTTTTTAACTTTTGTATTTTTTTCTTCTGTACAGGGATGGTCTAATGACTGTAAGAAATATGACTGACTGACTTGATTGGTTTCATTTATTTCTTGTTCTTCGTGTTCTTCCTTTTAGTGGCTATTGTTTCTTTTTTCATCTGGCTCTATTGCTTTGAAAAAGCTGTTTCACATGATAAAATGGCACTGATATGCTAGTCACTGTTCAGTGATAGTAGACTCAGGACACTTTTCTTTCCATATTTCAGACATTTGTTTCAGTATCTGTGCTGTTCAGGTCTTGATTCAAAATGGGATTGCATGATGATTCTGTTTTGCTCTTGAGACCATTTTAAAAAAAAACAAAAAAACGCTGCTTTCCATGTGAAGAAGAAGAAGATATTGGCTTTATATCCCGCCCTCCACTCCGAAGAGTCTCAGAGCGGCTCACAATCTTCTTTCCCTTCCTCCCCAACAACAGACACCCTGTGAGGTAGATGAAGATATTGGATTTATATCCCGCCCTCCACTCCAAAGAGTCTCAGAGCGGCTCACAATCTCCTTTCCCTTCCTCCCCCACAACAGACACCCTGTGAGGTAGATGAAGATATTGGATTTATATCCTGCCCTCCACTCCGAAGAGTCTCAGAGCGGCTCACAATCTCCTTTCCCTTCCTCCTCCACAACAGACTCCCTGTGAGGTGGGTGGGGCTGGAGAGGGCTCTCACATCAGCTGCCCTTTCAAGGACAACCTCTGCCAGAGCTATGGCTAACCCAAGGCCGTGCTAGCAGGTGCCAGTGGAGGAGTGGGGAATCAAACCCGGTTCTCCCAGATAAGAGTCCGCACACTTAACCACTACACCAAACTGGCTCTCCCTGATCAGGTCCCTGCTTTGCTTGCTTTATAGAAGATCCTGCTTCCGTAGCTCAATTATTCATTTACATCTTTCCCTTTTGTGAGTTCTGGACAGACCCAAGCCTGCCCTGATTCTTATCCCTTGGAATGAGTCCTTGGGATGCATCTTTGAACTGAAGGAGGAGATTGGGAATCGGAGAGAAGGATGTAACTATCTTATCAGTCACAGTTCAGGAAAAGAACCAGTGCTCATAGGGAACACATCACTCTGTTCTTAGTCCATCTGCACTGGTTCCCTGTTTGATTCTGGGCCCAATTCAGGATGCTTGTGCTGATGTTTAAAGCCCTGTACAGTACCCACCATTTACTTCCATACAAGCCTGCAATCATCTTCTCAGGCCCTGCTTCTGGTGCCCTTGCATTCTGAGTTTTGGCTAGCAACCCAAGGGAGGTTCTTCTCAATCATAGCACCAAAATTGTGGAACTTCCTCTCCTGGGATGATCATCTGTCCCTCACTGTCACTGTCTTCCACCAGTGGGTGAGCACTTCTTTGTTTCATTCTTCAGTGGCCTCACCATTCTGCTCTACATTTTACTTGTTGGTTTTTAATATGTTTTATGTCTGGTTTTAACTGATTTTTATGATGCATTTTATAATATTCTGCTTTTAATTGTTAGATGCTTTGGTGGCCCTGTTTGGGCCAAAAGGTGGGGTATAAATTTTACAAGTAAAAATAAATAAATAAAATTTTACAAGTAAGAAACAGTCACACAAAGTAGCGTTTTTATATTGGATTTTCACAAACATTGTTAAGTCCACTGGAAAGCCTCAATGCATTCTTTGCAGTTAAGTCCTCGGTGCAGACAGCAAGGAATCCAGCAAACTAAAGGCCCACTTTGAAGTGTCATGAAAAACTGGCAGGAAAAAAGTGTTGAATTCTTTAAAAAGGAGGAGCACATTCAGAAATTTTCCCATGTGGATTTAACTGAACGCTTTGCTTGAACAAATGAAATTGTTCTTGCAGTCTCCTACTGTCTGTGTAGCAGCATGTAACGAGTCCCATACTTACAAGAAGTTCCATGAGGATATTGTCAGGTCATGTTGAATAGAAACAACAAGTCTTGATCTTGGGAAGCAGCAAATGAGGAAGATGGGCATGACCTCAGTTTCAAATGACATGGTAAGAAAGTGAAACTTTCTGACAAGCAAACACACTTTGGATTGAATAGAAAGCACTCAAATGAGAACCCATGTTGTATTGTGATTAGAGCGTTGGACTAGGGTCTGGAAGACCTGGCTTCAAATCCCTACTCTGCCAAGGAAGCTTGCTGGGTGACCTTGGGGCAGTCTCACACTCTCATCATGACCTACTAAACAGGTTTGCTGTGAGGATAAAATAGAGGAGGGAAGAAGAGTGTAAGCCGCTTTAGGTTCCCACTGAGGAGAATAAGTGGGATGGGGTAAATAAATAAAAATAAGACATTTAAGTGTTTGTTGGATGAATCAATAAGAGCCCGTGGCGCAGAGTGGTAAAGCTGCAGTACTGCAGTCGGAGCCCTCTGCTCACGACCTGAGTTTGATTCCAGCGGAAGCTGCTTCAGATAGCCGGCTGGAGGTTGACTCAGCCTTCCATCCTTCCGAGGTTGGTAAAATGAGTACCCAGCTTGCTGGGGGGAAAGTGTAATGAACGGGGAAGGCAATGGCAAACCACCCCATAAAAAGGTCTGCCGTGAAAACATTGTGAAAGCAGCGTCACCCCAGAGTCGGAAACAACTGGTGCTTGCACAGGGGACCTTTCCTTTCCTGGATGAATCAATAGAAGATTACTTATGAGTGAGTAGTACTTGAAAGATGACTTTGTGAAAAAAAAGTTTCTATCCTTTGAATCACTGGGTTGGATCCAAACTAAATTTGTTATTTCCAACAATTCTCCTTTCCTCAGAACCTCCCCCAAACCCCCAAGTCATTCTTCAGGGTTCCCAATTCTGCAGGAGCAATTTGTCATGGATATCAGTGTGCTGTAGTGGGAATGGGAATGCAGGAAAGTTCCATGCTGCTGTTGGAAAATTTGGACTGGCTCTAACCCACTGACAGTACCTACTTTCAGAGATTTTGTCTTCAGGATGCTGGGAAATTTCAAATCCTTGGGGATGAAGATATGCATGATGGGCCTTCCTTCTGGCTTCCGAGCGTTCTTGAAGCAGATCACCCTGCATACCTCATCAATATACTTTGAGTGTAAAGACACTTTTTCCCTGGTCTTTTTGAGGTCTTGTCTGAAGTTGTTAAAACTTGTTAATCATGTTTGAAACAGTGCCACAAACTGCAGGATTCTCAGAATGATGTGTTGAAAGAAGAAGAAGAAGATATTGGATTTATATCCCGCCCTCCACTCTGAAGAGTCTCAGAGCGGCTCACAATCTCCTTTCCCTTCCTCCCCCACAACAGACACCCTGTGAGGTGGGTGAGGCTGGAGAGGGCTTCTCACAGCAGCTGCCCTTTCAAGGACAACCTCTGCCAGAGCTATGGCTGACCCAAGGCCATGCTAGCAGATGCAAGTGGAGGAGTGGGGAATCAAACCCGGTTCTCCCAGATAAGAGAGCTATGGCTGACCCAAGGCCATTCCAGCAGCTGCAAGTGGAGGAGTGGGGAATCAAACCCGGTTCTTCCAGATAAGAGAGCTCTGGCTGACCCAAGGCCATTCCAGCAGGTGCAAGTGGAGGAGTGGGGAATCAAACCCGGTTCTCCCAGATAAGAGTCCGCACACTTAACCACTACACCAAACCGGCTCTGAAAGAGACTGCAGCCAAATTCAGTGTATTCCTGCTTTATACAGACAGTTCAGTCTGATTCCCCACTAACCTTTGTCCTGGTCTCGTTCTCCTTTTTTCCCATGGCTCCTCTGCCTGGTTTTGCACACGTTGCTGCAGGGCCCCAACTTGCCCTGCCTCTTTCTCAAGTTCCCGCCGCCATTTCAGGATCCTGTTTTTCAGAAAATCCCGAAGCCACGGAGGGAGTTTGGGAAAGAGGCGGAGGAAGTTGCCGCCCTGCAGCGGCGTGTGCAAAATTGGTTAGAAAAGCCGCAGGGAACAGGAGCACAAGATTGGGACAATGGCTAGTGAGGAATCAGCATCAGTGGTTATCACTGCTCCACAATTCACATAGTAGAACTGAATGGAAAAAAAATCACCACGTTCCTGGGAGGGGGAAGAGCTGCTAAATAATGACAACTTTATAAGAAGATAACATACAGACCTCACATTCATTCGAAGCAGGTCTGTCTTTTTCCACAGAGGATCAATTAAGCTCATTACAAGGGAATCTGATAAATACATTCAACACTTGCCGATGTCATCAGCTATCTTTGCAAACTCCAGCTTCACCAACATACAGTTCGTGCCGATGATGTCTCCATGTTCTAAGAACTGGCAAAACTCGCTGTTACTCGTGACTTGTTCTTGCTCAGATAACGCCTCTCCAGAATAAACAGTTTCAGCGATCACATTGATACCTATCTCCACCTGTATTTTTATGTGTTAAATCATAAGAATTATTCAGCTGTAAGCTCTGTTTTTTTTTTTATTAGCCAACGGTTTAAATAAAGTATGAAAATAATATATGATTTTGTTATTGTTTTTTATTTTCTTTCTTCATGTTTGTCATTTATAAAGCTTAGGGGGTAATTTCAGTTTTGTTGGCTGGCTCTCAAAGAATTGTAGTGCCAAAAAGCTTAAGAACCACTGCTGTAAGGCATCTCCGGCAGAATCTCATTTGAGTTTTTCTTGGTTACCTCCAAAGAAGTAGATTCCACATCCTCTTTAGGCAGGTTGCCCTTTTGCTGATCTGATAGGTCACGCTCCACGATTCGACTTCCAATGCTTCTTTGTTGGGTTTGCTTCTATGGACTGCTGTTCTGAAATCTGTCTTTCCTGCTCTGACTTGGTATAAAATCTCTAAACCTGACAACACATTCTTTCACAATCATTCTCTTTTCATGAATCCTTTCCAGTTTGTCTGCCTTCCTTGTACAGTCCCTGCTTAAGATGTGTCCAGTGCAGCCTGGAGACTTGTAAGAGCCTTCCCTTAATTGATTATAATACTTAACAAGAATAATAGTGCATATATTATCTCAAGGAATCCTTTCAACCACGTAATGCAGTTCCTTGCTATGATCTCTTTTGGACTGTACGACCTGATGTGTCCTTTCCTCGGTGCATTCTCAGTGTAACTTGAGAAGCATATGAGGTCGCCCTCATCTGCTTCAGTGCATTCACCCAGTGCTCCACCAACTGCACTGGCTGCCAATAGAGTACTGGATCCGATTCAAGGTTATTGTACAGACCTTCAAAGCCCTATGAGGCCTGAGACCAGCATACCTATTGGACTGTTTCTACCCATACGTGCTCCAGAGAGCCTTGAGCTCAGCTGATCAACATCAACTGTTAGTCCCTGGCCCAAAATATGTCCTCTTAGCCTCAACCAGGGCTTTTTCTGCTCTGGTCCCAGTCTGGTGGAACACGCTCCCATGTGAAATCAGGGTCCTGTGGGATTCACTACAATTCCACAGGGCCCCGTAAAACAGAGCTTTTCCGCCAGGCCTTTGTCTGAGGAAGTGGGCGTCAATCTACCTCGGCCTCCCCTGCCCCACAGAACTACTGCCCATAGAATTGTTTCCCAGGAACAACACGACAACTCATCTAACAGGAGTCACTAAGGAATGCCCTGAGCCTTATTCTGGCTTATAGCCATCCTGTTTATTGTTTAGGCACTTAGTGCAGGTTGTTGAGTCTTTTAACTTGATTTTAACATGGCTTAATTATCGTTTATAATTGCTGTTATTGCTGTAAGCCGCCCTGAGCCCTTTTTGGGATAGGACAGGGTATAAACATAATAAATAAATAGACAGTATTGTCTAGTCAGACTGGTGGTGTCTCTCCAGGATCTCAGGCACAGGTCTATTGCCATAGCCTTTAAACCGAAGATGCCTGGGATTGAACCTGGGACCTTCTGTGTGCCAAATGGAGGCTCTACCACTGAGCCACAGGCCTGTAGGCTTGCTGAGTCACTTGGAAGCATCCTTAAATTTCCTTCTGTTATAAAAAGTGGAGCTGTCTAACAGTTCAAACCTATGCAGAGTTATTCCAGTCTAAGCCTACTGGTTTCAAGCTCAGACGAGTAACTCTGCATAGATTTACACTGCAAACACACTTGCTTACCAAGCCATCTTTCCTACCACCTGCTACCTGAGATTCTTAAACTGGAAATGGCAGGGATTGTATGTGCTGTCTGATTGAGCCCCTGGCCCTTCCTCTTAAAGTGGACATAGCATAATGGAGATATCCTGGGTCCGTTCTTTGACCATCTCCCATTCCTGAAGGATTCCGGCACAAAGATATCCCCATCTGATCCATATCCCCAGAGTCCTCATCCAAGATGGTCTCATGTGAAGTAAATGAGGTGGTGCTTAGTACAGTTCATTCAGTTCTCTGCCAGTTTTTTTTGTTCTGATTCTAAGAACAATGATTTCTAACAGTGGTGCAAAGATTCGCACTGATGTGAGTAGGCATTGGTGTTTTGGAGGGGGGGGGAGCAACAGTGGGAGGGCTTCTAGTGTCCTGGCCCCACTGATGGACCTCCTGACGGCACCTTGGGGTTTTGGTCACTGTGTGACACAGAGTGTTGGATTGGATGGACCACTGGCCTGATCCAGCATGGCTTCTCTTATGTTCTTATGTCTAGGGCAGTGATGTTCTGTCTTCTTGGTGCTTGGGGGGGAGCAACAGTAGAAGGGCTTCTAGTGTCCTGGCCCCACTGATGGACCTCCTGATGGCACCTGATTTCTTTGGCCACTGTGTGACACAGGGTGTTGGATTGGATGGACCAATGGCCTGATCCAACCTGGCTTCTCTTATGTTCTTATGTTTAGGCATTTGGTTACACAGTGAGCTGATTCGGGGGGGGGGGGGGGTATACATGTTTTCAGAAAATAGGAATACTTCTAAAGCATATTATCCAAAGTGCTAATTAGCTTCTTTATTTAGAAGTTAGTATGATTGATTGAACCACGTAAGAGTGATAAAAATTGCAACCTTAGAGTATTCTGAAGTCTGACATTTTGTAGTAGAATTAAAATGTAGTGTAAATGTTATTCTGATAAGTACAATGTTTTCTACACATATGAAGTCCAAAAGTCAGAGTGCACTCTGTTTTGTTTCAAGGGAGCATGATAAAGATCCAGAGAGTTTCTTTAAAGTCCTTCTGAAGATGAAACAGATGGAGCTAAGTTTTCACGTTTCTGTCCTTGGAGAGACCTTTACTCATGTTCCAGGTATTTTTTTTTAAACTTCTCTGTCATAACAGATTTTTAATTTATATTCTTTGAAAAATAGTATAAGTTAATCAACCAGTTACTGTATCCGGTAAATAAAATATCAATATACAAAAATTTAAGCTTTTTAAGCTAAAAGCTTAAATGTTTGTGTTCCATGTGTGTATATAAAATATGAAATATAGTTGGTTCTTAGATGCTAATAGCTACTGGTGCATTCCTATCTGCACCTTATACCCAAACCCTCTTTTTACTAATCTATTTCTTTCTGATGATATTGTGATCTCCAGCCTATTAGCATGAGCTTTTCTTGACTACCTGTATCACCTTCTTTTCTTCTTTTCTTTCATTCTTATGTGTGTGTGTTTTAGCAAAAGAGGTACATTTTACAAAAGAAGTAGTTGGAAGAGACATTGCGCTTCCATCTGCTGCAGCAGGAAAGTATTGCCCCATTCAAAACATAGCTCTAGGCAGTAACCTAATATAATTTAGAAGTAAGGCCTTCCATATGGCCATATTCCAGTTATTTATTTATTGAGTTCGTAACCTGCTCCATTCCCAAGGCTTGGCATATGTAACATTATTTTATGTACACACACACATATTAAGAACAAAACAAATACATTTAGCAAATACTATAATTCATACCAGCAATTTCTAACTACTAAAAGCCACCCAAAATGTAAAGTTTAAGCCTCCTCCTGGACACTACTCAGACTTTGACTAGCCTCCTGTAGGAAGGTGAAGGGCCAGCCACCAGGAATGCTCTCTGTGAGCAGTTCACTAACTTAGTGAACAGACAGCAAACATAAGAGGATTCTTTGGTTGATCGTAGAGAACTCGATGGTTCTTGCCAATACATAGGACCAAAGCTGTTCATGTTTTAAATGTGTTAGCAAGTAACTTCAGGCCTCCAAGATAACAGGAGCCATTCCAGATGATGGAGCACTGTTGTGATATGCTCTTAGTCACTGTCAGGGACACACAAGGAAATACAAGACAGCAGTTTACCGAGTGGTGCTGAGGGTATAGAGCCAAAGCTTGGATTCTGTACCTTGTTTCCACTTCCACTGCTTTTTTGCCCGTTGCAAAAGTTGTCCTCTGCCTGGGGAGTGTGTCCTCCTCCAGCACTAGACACTTTTGGTCATGCAAGACCAATATCTTTCAAGGAGCCTAAAAGGTGAGTAGCGCAAGAGGAACTTGCTTCACAGCAGGCAACTGTCTCCATGACAGACAGAGAGGAGACAACATATAAAAACCAAGCATAAACTGGGAACCAGTCACATGTAGCATCTATTCCTGAAGGGAGAAAGATTTTAGCATACACCAGCACACAGTCAGAAATACAAGCAAGCAGAAGTAAAAATCTGTAGAGCACATGCATTGTTGCTACTGACAACTGGCTGCCCATATGACTGTATGTTAACTGCATAGAGTTACCACATGGTAAATGGCTGCCTGTAGCCACTCATAAAAATGTAGGTAGCTGTACCTTCAAAGGAAATGATTTGATCATGACCACTGTGTCATGTTTAAACCTGCAGTAGTAGCAATGCCTGTATCCTTGTCAATTCAATAGCACTTTGTCCCCATGGAGGCCTTAGTGTCACATGCACACCCTGAATAGTCTCAGCATGTATGCTGAAGTGCCCCATAGTTCCACCAGAATAGTCGCCTGGGCCTTATGGCCACGATTTGACCAGCAAATGTAATTTTGGAAAGCAGTGTAGTAAGTTCTCCAACAAAATGTCAGACTCCCAGAACATACATCCCATCTGATTTTACTAAATTCAAAGCTGGATGCATTCTGCAGGCAAAGTTATATTTTTAGAGGAAATCGCTGCTTTCTTCTCCCAATTCATGTCTGCTGCAGTACAGAAGTCTTTAGCTGGGGCCATTGGAGGGAATCCCATTCAGATGCCTCATCCAGTTTGAACTATGGGATGCAGACAAGGTTAGCAGCTCATCCAGAATAGAATCATGGATAATTTATACTTTATTTTTAAATAAACATGTATCCAAGAGCAAGACAGAAGGAAACCCCACGTATTTCCAATTAATGGAGGGAGGGAAAGTAGAATAAGTACACTTTGCTTCCCCCTGTGGTTTCAGTGGATTGTCTCCCCTGCCCTTTCCCAGTCTCCTGTCATACCCCCTTCTCATCCCAACCCAAATTTACTTCCCTAAAACCTCAGCAGCCCATCCTAGTTCCTACACTTCTATAATTATGGGTCAAAGCAATCTCGTGTCTAAATAAAGTGCCAAGGGTGCTTGAGATGAAACTAGTGTTATCATAAACTAGTGTTATCAATGGAGGCACAACTAAGTCACTTTTTGGACTTGAGAATGATCTGCCGTGACAAAGTACACATGCCACACATGTGAGCTCACTGCATGTGTTTGTAACAACTTACCTTTTTAAACATCTGATGTGTAATCTGGAAAGGATTTGTTCACAATTCCCAGCTTCTGTATGTTGTAGGAAGTCAGTCAGCTAGAACCACACATGCTGTACAATTGACAGCAGCAATTGATGTATTTTGTAGTTGGGAACTATACCGGAATTCCCAAAAGCATTGTTTGAAGCACCCCTAAGTTGTGTAATGACCTGATGATATTCATCTGAATTCTGCTGTGACACTGTTAGATAGCATTCTATCGAAACAGTTTAAAGATCTGGTTAGGCTGTTACAGTGTAGTAGCCCATGGCCAATACACAGAATGATGGGCGTTTGGAGGGTAATGTTCTTTTGGTTCAGTAAGTAAGAGATTACACCTTGGCTGAAAGTCTGTACCAACTTTTACACCATGGGTAAGAGTCTGTTATATTTACAGTATCATTAAATTAGCCCTGTTTAATGTTCTATCCATTTGTTTATTACAGCAAGGGACTTGTAACATATTAATCTACTTTGTAAAAAATGGATCTGTGTAGCTGTGAAGGTTCTCTAGATGCTCATAAGAGCCAATGCATACACCCATGGCTTTGATGAGAAGAGCCTTAATGATTTCAGAAGACGGTATTGCCTCACTTAGAACTATAGTTGCACAGTTATTGTATTTAAAATATTCCTGCTTTTGCTGCTTAGCTCTAGGTAGCTTGCAAATTCGACACTGAGGCCAAGAAACACAGTACTAAGCTATTGTACTACTAAACTACATTATAGAATCATAAGTTCTTAAAACAGGGTTGGTGACCAAAGGAAAGAAGTTTTGCAATGAAGCCAGTTTCAACAGAGGTTGAAATAGGAAGAGGTGGTCCTCCATATATATATAGGTTCCAGGTCATAGATGGCTTTAAAAGTAGGAATCATCCCACTGAATTGACTCCAGAAGCAAATTAGTAATAATGAGTGCTGCAATTTTAAAACTGGTGTAATACCTACATCATGGCTGAGCCCCATAGGAAGGTTGAAGCTTCTGGGTTGTCCCATGTAGAGCTTGTTTCAGAAATCCTGTCTAGATATTACAGAAGCATAAATTAGAATCTGGAAGGGGGACTAATTTTGATGAAAGAATTCACACTTGGCAACATTGCCAACCTGCTTTTTCAACATGGTTTGGTTCAGGGACACTGCAAACTGTTTATGTGATTCACTAGTGACAATTTTACTCCATGTGCTTGTCTTCTAATATCTCCTTCAGAGAGCTTTCTTCTATGGAGATGAAACTGTTGCTGACAGGGATTTCTCAGTGGTGATACCACATTTATCAAATTTACTGTCCAGTAAGATTCCGTTTGGAGTCTTCCTTGTTTGAATTTAGGTACCAGGAAAGCCATACCACTTTGTTCTGCTTTTGGTTGAGTTGGCC